>NC_053026.1:472613220-472627622 GCF_003073215.2 Triticum urartu
ACCACTTCCTGAGCGTCATCAGCACTACCCGTCGGGTTGTTACTGTTGGGGAACGTTGCAGAAAACAAAAAAATTCCTACTCGTTTCACCAAGATCCATCTAGGAGTTCATCTAGCAACGAGTCATCGGATGCATCTACATACCTTTGTAGATCACGCGCGGAAACGTTCAAAGAACGGGGATGAGGAAGGCGTACTCGACGTGATCCAAATCACCGATGACCAAGCGCCGAACGGACGGCACCTCCGCGTTCAACACACGTACGGGACGGGAGACGTCTCCTCCTTCTTGATCCAACAAGGGGGAAGGAGAGGTTGATGAAGATCCAGCAGCACGACGGCGTGGTGGTGGATGCAGGGCGTCACAGTAGCAGGGCTTCGCCTATACTACGCGAGAGAGACGTAACGGGGAGAGAGGGAGGCGCCAGGGGCTGAGGTATGAAGTCCCTCCTCTCCCCCACTATATATAGGAGGGCCAAGGGGGGGTGGTGCGCAGCCTAGGAGATCCAATCTCCTAGGTGCGGCAGCCAAGGGGAGGTTTCCCTCCCCCCCAAGGCACCTAGAGGTGCCTTCCACCATTGGGACTCTTCCCTTAAGTGGAACCCTAGGCGCATGGGCTTTTGGGGCTGGTGCCCTTGGCCCATCTAGGCCAAGGCGCACCCCTACAGCCCATGTGGCCCCCCGGGACAGGTGGCCCCACCCGGTGGGCCCCCGGGACCCCTCCGGTGGTCCCGGTACAATACCGATAACCCCGAAACTTGTCCCGATGGCCGAAACAGCACTTCCTATATATAATTCTTTACCTCCGGACCATTCCGGAACTCCTCGTGACGTCCGGGATCTCATCCGGGACTCCGAACAACATTCGGGTTACTGCATATACATATCTTCACAACCCTAGCGTCACCGAACCTTAAGTGTGTAGACCCTACGGGTTCGGGAGACATGCAGACATGACCGGGACGACTCTCCGGTCAATAACCAACAGCGGGATCTGGATACCCATGTTGGCTCCCACATGCTCCACGATGATCTCATCGGATGAACCACGATGTCGAGGATTAAATCAACCCCGTATACAATTCCCTTTGTCAATCGGTATGTTACTTGCCCGAGACTCGATCGTCGGTATCCCAATACCTTGTTCAGTCTCGTTACCGGCAAGTCACTTTACTCGTACCGTAATGCATGATCCCGTGATCAACCACTTGGTCACCTTGAGCTCATAATGATGATGCATTACCGAGTGGGCCCAGTGATACCTCTCCGTTATATGGAGTGACAAATCCCAGTCTCGATCCGTGTCAACCCAACAGACACTTTCGGAAATACCTGTAGTGCACCTTTATAGTCACCCAGTTACGTTGTGACGTTTGATACACCCAAAGCACTCTTACGGTATCCGGGAGTTACACGATCTCATGGTCAAAGGAAAAGATACTTGACATTGGAAAAGCTCTAGCAAACGAACTACACGATCTTGTGCTATGCTTAGGATTAGGTCTTGTCCATCACATCATTCTCCTAATGATGTGATCCCGTTATCAATGACATCCAATGTCCATAGCCAGGAAACCATGACTATCTATTGATCAACGAGCTAGTCAACTAGAGGCTTACTAGGGACATATTATGGTCTATGTATTCACACGTGTATTACGATTTCCGGATAATACAGTTATAGCATGAATAAAGACAATTATCATGAACAAAGAAATATTAAATAATACTTTTATTATTGCCTCTAGGGCATATTTCCAACAGTCTCCCACTTGCACTAGAGTCAATAATCTAGTTACATTGTGATGAATCGAACACCCATGGAATTCTGGTGTTGATCATGTTTTGCTCTAGGGAGAGGTTTAGTCAACGGATCTGCTACATTCAGGTCCGTATGTACTTTACAAATATCTATGTCTCCATCTTGAACATTTTCACGAATGGAGTTGAAGCGACGCTTGATGTGCCTGGTCTTCTTGTGAAACCTGGGCTCCTTGGCAAGTGCAATAGCTCCAGTGTTGTCACAAAAGAGTTTGATTGGCCCCGACGCATTGGGTATGACTCCTAGGTCGGTGATGAACTCCTTCACCCATATTGCTTCATGTGCTGCCTCCGAGGCTGCCATGTACTCCGCTTCACATGTAGATCCCGCCACGACGCTCTGCTTGCAGCTGCACCAGCTACTGCTCCACCATTCAACATATACACGTATCCGGTTTGTGACTTAGAGTCATCCAGATCTGTGTCGAAGCTAGCGTCGACGTAACCCTTTACGACGAGCTCTTCGTCACCTCCATAAACGAGAAACATTTCCTAGTCCTTTTCAGGTACTTCAGGATATTCTTGACCGCTGTCCAGTGTTCCTTGCCGGGATTACTTTGGTACCTTCCTACCAAACTTACGGCAAGGTTTACATCAGGTCTGGTACACAGCATGGCATACATAATAGAACCTATGGCTGAGGCATAGGGGATGACACTCATCTCTTCTATATCTTCTGCCGTGGTCGGACATTGAGCTGAGCTCAATTTCATACCTTGCAAAACAGGCAAGAACCCTTTCTTGGACTGATCCATTTTGAACTTCTTCAAAATCTTATCAAGGTATGTGCTTTGTGAAAGACCTATGAGGCGTCTTGATCTATCTCTATAGATCTTGATGCCTAATATATAAGCAGCTTTCTCCAAGGTCCTTCATTGAAAAACTCTTATTCAAGTTAGGCCTTAATGCTGTCCAAAAGCTCTATATCATTTCCCATCAAAAGTATGTCATCCTACATATAATATGAGAAATGCTACAGAGCTCCCACTCACTTTCTTGTAAACGCAGGCTTCTCCATAAGTCTGCATAAACCCAAACGCTTTGATCATCTCATCAAAGCGAATGTTCCAACTCCGAGATGCTTGCACCAGCCCATAAATCGAGCGTTGGAGCTTGCACACCTTGTCAGCATTCTTAGGATCGACAAAACCTTCCGGCTGCATCATATACAATTCTTCCTTAAGGAAACCATTAAGGAATGCCGTTTTGACGTCCATTTGCCATATTTCATAATCGTAGAATGCGGCAATTGCTAACATGATTCGGACGGACTTTAGCTTCGCTACCGGTGAGAAAGTCTCATCGTAGTCAACCCCTTGAACTTGTCGATAACCCTTAGCGACAAGCCGAGCTTTATAGATGGTCACATTACCATCCGCGTCTGTCTTCTTCTTAAAGATCCATTTATTTTCTATGGCTCGCCGTTCAACGGGCAAGTCAGTCAAAGTCCATACTTCGTTTTCATACATGGATCCTATCTCGGATTTCATGGCTTCTAGCCATTTGTCGGAATCCGGGCCCGCCATCGCTTCTTCATAGTTCAAAGGTTCACCATTGTCTAACAACATGATTTCCAAGACAGGGTTGCCGTACCACTCTGGTGCGGAACGTGTCCTTGTGGACCTACGAAGTTCAGTAGCAACTTGATCTGAAGTTTCATGATCATCATCATCAACTTCCTCTCTAGTCGGTGCAGGCACCTCAGGAACATTTTCTTGAGCTGCGCCACTTACCAGTTCAAGAGGCAATACTTCATCAAGTTCTACTTTCCTCCCACTTATTTCTTTCGAGAGAAACTCTTTCTCTAGAAAGGACCCATTCTTGGCAACAAAGATCTTGCCTTCGGATCTGAGGTAGAAGGTATACCCAGCAGTTTCTTTAGGGTATCCTATGAAGACGCATTTTTCCGACTTGGGTTCGAGCTTTTCAGGTTGAAGTTTCTTGACATAAGCATCGCATCCCCAAACTTTTAGAAACGACAGCTTAGGTTTCTTCCCAAACCATAATTCATACGGTGTCGTCTCAACGGATTCGACAGAGCCCTATTTAAAGTGAATGCGGCAGTCTCTAAAGCATAGCCCCAAAATGATAGCGGTAAATCGGTAAGAGACATCATAGATCGCACCATATCTAAATAGAGTGCGATTACGACGTTCGGACACACCATTACGCTGAGGTGTTCCAGCGGCGTGAGTTGTGAAACTATTCCACTCCTTAAGTGTGTGCAAATTCGTGACCCAAGTATTCTCCTCCACGCATCTGCCAGACGGTCTTACGCAGCAGATCAGGTTGACAGACGCCTCACCAAGAGAGCTGAATAAACCAGTTTCACTCGACTTGCCGGCGAGGATCGAGGAGGAGGAGAAACAGGTGGTAGGTACGCCCACATTGCGCTGCGCCTAAAGCGTGGGAGTGTATGTGGTCTCACAACAGAAAAACTGAAGAGGGGAGCATGGTATTTTGAGGTCGTATCTATCGCAGACTTGAGAGTTCGGGTCTATCTAACTCACTTACTGAGAAATGTCTAGACCTTTTCCAAAAGGTCCCAAGGACGTATCTTTCACCATTAAAGTGATACACAATACACTCAGTATGCATAACTCAAGAAGGCAGTAGAGGTGAGAGAACGACAACTGATAAGCCACCTACAGCGAAAGCCCTCAACACTCCATTTGACCGCACGAGCGAGTCGAGATAGTAATGATCCAAAAGTGGTTTGGCATCCTGCCCTCCTCATTTTCCTTAGAGAACGGAGGTTGGTTCTTGAGCTCTTGCCGTGCAGTGTGAGGCATGGTTCGCACACGTGTCCAAATGATTCATAATCAAGAGACTCTAAAAGTCCATCTGCATGGAGCTTCTTCATGCGTTTGACACCTATGTGACCAAGGCGGGTGCCACAAGTATGTGGGACTATCATTATCAACCTTACATCTTTTGGTATTCACACTATGAATATGTGTAGCATTACGCTCGAGATTCATTAAGAATAAACCATTCACCATCGGAGCATGACCATAAAACATATCTCTCATATAAATAGAACAACCATTATTCTCGGATTTAAATGAGTAGCCATCTCGAATTAAACGAGATCCTGATACAATGTTCATGCTCAAAGCTGGCACTAAATAACAATTATTGAGGTTTAAAACTAATCCCGTAGGTAAATGTAGAGGTCAGTGTGCCGACGGCGATCACATCGACCTTGGAACCATCCGACGCGCATCGTCACCTCGTCCTTCCGCCAGTCTCCGCTTATTCCGCAGCTCCTGCTTGAGTTACAAATGTGAGCAACTCACCGGGATCAAATAGAGCCCCAGAGCTATACGAGCGTAAAAGTTGTGGCTGTAACACAACAAGTGACACCTGTTAATACACATAAACGTCGTGATAGTGGGTTTCCCTTGAGGCTCTGGCATTGTCGAGCATGGATAATAAAAGTTAATGATGGATAAGTTGCCCGCGGCGTACCAAAATAACCAACTTCCTCTTTGGACAATAAAATACACCGGACATCTCAGGTCTCATCTGGTCATTCTTTGACTTCTAGTTGAGATCTCCTTCCACTGACTTGCTCAAGTTGTCCGTAACCGGGCATCGGCAACTCCCTTGCCGTCCTTCTGAAGTTCTTCTTACCCTTGCCTTTCTTGAAACTTAGTGGTTTTATTCACCATCAACACTTGATGTTCCTTTGATTTTCCACCTCCGCTGATTTCAGCATTGAATATACCTCAGAATGGTCTTTTCCATCCCCTGCATATTGAAGTTCATCACAAAGCTCTTGTAGCTCGGTGAAGCGACTGAAGGATTCTGTCAATGACCGCGTCATCCGGGAGATTAACTCCCAGCGAGTCAAGCAGTTATGCAACCCAGACATTTTGAGTATGTGCTCACTGACAGAACTATTTTCCTCCATCTTACAACTGAAGAACTTGTCGGAGACTTCATATCTCTCGACCCGGGCATGAGCTTGGAAAACCATTTTCAGCTCTTCGAACATCTCATATGCTCCGTGCTCTCAAAACGCTTTTGGAGCCCCGGTTCTAAGCTGTAAAGCATGCCGCACTGAACGAGGGAGTAATCATCAGCACGTGACTGCCAAGCGTTCATAACGTCTTGGTTCTCTGGGATGGGTGCGTCACCTAGCGGTGCTTCTAGGACATAATCTTTCTTGGCAGCTATGAGGATGATCCTCAGGTTCCGGACCCAGTCCGTATAGTTGCTGCCATCATCTTTCAGCTTGGTTTTCTCTAGGAACGCGTTGAAGTTGAGGCAACTACGTGGGCCATTTGATCTACAAGACATATTGTAAAGATTTTAGACTAAGTTCATGATAATTAAGTTCATCTAATCAAATTATTCAATGAACTCCCACTCAGATAGACATCCCTCTAGTCATCTAAGTGAAACATGATCCGAGTCAACTAGGCCGTGTCCGATCATCACGTGAGACGGACTAGTCAACATCGGTGAACATCTTCATGTTGATCGTATCTTCTATACGACTCATGCTCGACCTTTCGGTCTTCTCGTGTTCCGAGGCCATGTCTGTACATGCTAGGCTCGTCAAGTCAACCTAAGTGTATTGCGTGTAAATCTGGCTTACACCCGTTGTATTCGAACGTTAGAATCTATCACACCCGATCATCACGTGGTGCTTCGAAACAACGAACCTTCGCAACGGTGCACAGTTAGGGGGAACACTTTCTTGAAATTATTACGAGGGATCATCTTATTTAAGCTACCGTCGTTCTAAGCAAATAAGATGTAAAACATGATAAACATCACATGCAATCAAATAGTGACATGATATGGCCAATATCATTTGCTCCTTTGATCTCCATCTTCGGGGCTCCATGATCATCGTTGTCACCGGCATGACACCATGATCTCCATCATCGTGTCTTCTTGAAGTTCGTCATCTATTACTTCTACTACTATGGCTAACGCTTTAGCAATAAAGTAAAGTAATTACATGACGTTTATGTTGACACGCAGGTCATAAATAAATAAAGACAACTCCTATGGCTCCTGCCGGTTGTCATACTCATCGACATGCAAGTCGTGATTCCTATTACAAGAACATGATCAATCTCATACATCACATATATCATTCATCACATCCTTTTGGCCATATCACATCACGACATGCTGCAAAAACAAGTTAGACGTCCTCTAATTGTTGTTGCAAGTTTTTACGTGGCTGCTATAGGTTTCTAGCAAGAACGTTTCTTACCTACGCCAAACCACAACGTGATATGCCAATTTCTATTTACCCTTCATAAGGACCCTTTTCATCGAATCCGATCCGACTAAAGTGGGAGAGACAGACACCCGCCAGCCACCTTATGCAACTAGTGCATGTCAGTCGGTGGAACCAGTCTCACGTAAGCGTACGTGTAAGGTCGGTCCGGGCCGCTTCATCCCACGATGCCGCCGAATCAAGATAAGACTAGTAACGGCAAGCAAATTGACAATATCACGCCCACAACTGCTTTGTGTTCTACTCGTGCATAGAAACTACGCATAGACCTAGCTCATGATGCCACTTGGGGAACGTAGCAGAATTTTAAAATTTTCTACGCATCACCAAGATCAATCTATGGAGTCATCTAGCAACGAGGGAGAAGGAGTGCATCTACATACCCTTGTAGGAGTCGCTGGAAGCTTAGGGGTGTTGATCGGACTATACCTCTCAGCCGGACTCCTGGACTATGAAGATACAAGATTGAAGACTTCGTCCCGTGTCCGGAAGGGACTTTCCTTGGCGTGGAAGGCAAGCTTGGCGATACGGATATGCAGATCTCCTACCATTGTAACCGACTTTGTGTAACCCTAACCCTCTCCGGTGTCTATATAAACCGGAGGGTTTTAGTCCGTAGGACAACATACACAACAACAATCATACCATAGGCTAGCTTCTAGGGTTTAGCCTCTCCGATCTCGTGGTAGATCTACTCTTGTACTACCCATATCATCAATATTAATCAAGCAGGACGTAGGGTTTTACCTCCATCGAGAGGGCCCGAACCTGGGTAAAACTTCGTGTCCCTTGCCTCCTGTTACCATCCGGCCTAGACGCACAGTTCGGGACCCCCTACCCGAGATCCGCCGGTTTTGACACCGACATTGGTGCTTTCATTGAGAGTTCCTCTGTGTCGTCGCCGTCAGGCTTGATGGCTCCTACGATCATCATAGCGATGCAGTCCAGGGTGAGACCTTCCTCCCCGGACAGATCTTCGTCTTCGGCGGCTTCGCACTGCGGGCCAATTCACTTGGCCATCTGGAGCAGATCGAAAGCTATGCCCCTGGCCGTCAGGTCAGATTTGGAAGTTTAAACTACACGGCTGACATCCGCGGGGACTTGATCTTCGACGGATTCGAGCCACTGCCGAGCGCGCCGCACTGCCACGACGAGCATGATCTAGCTCTGCCGCCTAACAGTGCCCTGAAGGCCGCACCCGCATCGGCTTCGACCCTTAATTCGGAGCCAAACCGCGCCGATCGAGGATGGGTGGTTGGACGCCGCCTCGGGGGCTGCGATCCTAACGGCGATCGAGCCGAACACCAGCCCCGCACTCCGCGAGACTCATGATTCCAAGGAGCCGGACTCCTCTCCGGACTCCGAACCATTCGCGCCTCTGCCGATCGAATCCGATTGGGCGCCGATCATGGAGTTTACTGCCGCGGACATCTTTCAGCACTCGCCCTTTGGCGATATTAAAATCACTAAAGTCTCTCTCTTTATCAGGAGAGCCCTGGCCGGACTACGGTCAGCAGATTGGGATCGGACGATGAAGAAATTCAAAGCCCACCCACCACCCACTTTGTAGCCACTGTCGACGATTTAACCGACATGCTCGACTTCGACTCCGAAGACATCGACGGTATGGACGCCGATGAAGGAGACGATGAAGAACCAGCGCCTATTGGGCCCTGGAAGCCACCTCGTCATATGACGTATACATGGTGGACGCACCAAAAGATGACGACGGAGCGGAAGGACGCACCGAAGGCTTGTTCCCTCGAAAGCAGTCAAAGCGGCGACGCAAGCGCCGCCCCAAATCCCGCCTCGACAGAAATAACGATCACACAGACCCAGCGCTGGAGCAGGGCGAACCGCTGCCGGACAACGGCAATCCGGATAATCAAACCGAACAAACAAATCCTATCAAGGATAATGGTCCGGACGACATAACGCCGGACAGGCACCCGGAGCAGCAGACTGCCCGTAAAAGGCTTGTTGCCACCGCGAGGAGTCTGAAAAAGCAGAAGCAAAGGCTCAAGGCCGCGCAAGACACACTCCAAATCAGATGGAGTAAAATACTCAACACTGCAGCAAGGTACGGCGACAATCGCCCCTCCAAGAGCTACCCAAAGCGGAAGCTGCTACCCGAATTCGATGAGGAGGCCTCAGAACCCCACAACCAAATCAAAGCAGCCACCTGGTCGGATAGACGACCCCTCTACCAACACAGAGCGGCATACAACGCCACTCACAATACAACACGCGACCCATGCGAGGGCTCGCACCCAAAGGACGGCGCAACAAGATCCATCTATGGACCACGCAAGCGCGCCCCAGCATACAATGCAACACAACAAACATCCGAACAACGCGGTACACCCAGCTACAGGGGTGCCGCACACCCCTATGTTTCACCGATGAGGTGCTGGACCAGAATTTCCAGAGGGATTCAACCCGTAAACATAGAGGCATACGACGGAACAACAGACCCTGGGGTCTGGATTGAGGACTACATCCTTCATATCCATATGGCTCGAGGAGATGATCTCCACGCCATCAAGTACCTACCCCTCAAGCTCAAAGGGCCAGCTCGTCACTGGCTCAAAGGCCTCCCCGAAAGCTCCATTGGAAGTTGGGAAGAGCTCGAAGACGCCTTTCGGGCAAAGGGACTTATGTCCGACCTCCGGATGCGGACGATTTGAGTCATAACTCAACAGCCCGGAGAGTCAGCCCGAAAGCTTTGGAACAGGTTTCTTACTAAAAAGAACCAGATTGTCGACTGTCCGGACGCCGAAGCCTTAGCAGCTTTTCAAGCATAGCGTCCGTGACGAATGGCTCGCCAGACACCTCGGCCAAAATAAGCCAAGAACGATGGCCGCATTAACAAACCTCATGACCCGCTTTTGCGCGGGTGAGGACAGCTGGCTAGCCAGATGCAGCACCAGCGACCCCAGTACATCTGAAGTTAGAGATGGAAACGGGAAATCACGGCGCAACAGCAATAACAAACGCCGGAATAAAGAAGACAACACGAAGGGCACGATAGTAAATGCCGGATTCAAAAGCTCTCGGCCAGGTCAAAAGCCGCCCCCTAAAGGCACCAGGGATGAACTGTCCAGCCTCAACAAAATTCTGGACCAAGTATGTCAGATCATAGTACCCCTGGTAAACCTGCTAATCATACCCACAGAGAATGTTGGGTCTTCAAGCAGTCCAGCAAGCTCAACGCCGTACACAAGGGGGAGGATACACCAAGTGAAGACGAGGACGAGCCCCCCAAGCAAGACACGGGGGAAAAAAAGAAATTTCCACCAAAAGTCAAAACAGTAAACGTGTTACACGTAATCAAGGGAAAAAACAATGTGGCACTCCCAAGAAAATATACCCAAGCGCCTGTCACCACGAAGTCCTGCCACTGGTCATCTCACCGATCACTTCGACCATCGCGATTAACTCAGCAAGTATCCGACACGCAGGATGGGCTGCCCCTGGTATTAGACCCAGTAATGGCGGATATCACTTCAACAAGAGTCTTGAGGGATCGGCAGTAGCTAAACTAATATATCAGATACAATCCGCGGGATGGGGTTAGACCCAACACAAATTCGCCATAGCAATACTACCTTTAAAGGAGTAACGCCAGGCCCAGGGGCTCGTTGTACGGGCTCCCTCCTACTACAAGTTATATTCGGCTCCCCCGATAACTTCCGTCGCGAGCATTTAACTTTCCACATCGCTCCGTTTCAAAGTGGCTATCAAGCACTGCTCGGACGCGAAGCTTTCGCTCGCTTTAATGCAATACCACACTACGCCTCCCTCACACTCAAGATGCCCGGTCCACGTGGCATCATTTCAGTGCACGGAAATATCAAGCGATCTCTGCGCGCCGAAGAGAGTGAGGCTGCCTTGGCAGCCGCACACTAAAGGCGCCCGGACAGCGAAAGCATCCAATAGGTCGTCAAGACCTCAGAACACAACTAATCGAGTCCGGCGCCGCTACTTATACCGAATAAATGGTCACACCCCTATTTGTCAATACAAGGGGCTCAACACGCGCAGACGAGTGGCAATTTCTTCTCATCTTGAATTATACATGGTTTCTTTAACAAACTATCTTTTTGCACGACAACTTTTTCACCTAAATTCCTCTCTTTTACAGACGATCATCGTGCTACACCCGTCCAGGATACGGCACAACGGAGACACAGCGCAGACGTGCAGCAGGGACCCGCTCCAAGGATTCTTTTTAGATTAAGACCCTGCGTAAACCTTTTTTACTGTCTCTTGTTGATACATATCCACCGTTGAGAAGGATGCTGACGTCTTGGCATGTGGCCACGCCAGAACAATGCACGTACCTGGACACAAGGGGCTTCTTACAAAGGCCATTATTTAGGCCCGGTTTATACCACAAAGACCGAATACCTTAGGGAGTGTTCGGCGTCGCGAGTTTGGCCCTATATGCATCAGCTCCGAATCATTGTCTTTGGTCAAATGTTGGGTTTGCCCGGCTCCTGTGTTTTGGTGCCTTACGTTCCGCTTTACCGGCTAAGGTAGCACCAGGAGAACTACTGCGATTGTGCCCTGGTTCATCCGGACGAGCACCTCAGTAGAGAAAGCCGAAAACTGACTGTCATGATATAGCGTGAGACTGGTCAACCACTCGATGACCTGTTGGAATGTTAGAATTCCCTCCTTAACGAAGGGCCGTTTTCCGGCCAGGCATGTACGCACCCCGGGATCGGGAAGAGTGCGGAGCCACCAGGGGCTATTAGTAGCCCCACTGTCAAACTCCTATGGCTAAGTGAAAGTGCTAAAGCATTATAGTCCGGTTGCCTCGCTCGCTCCGCTATCACCTCCTTAATAGGACCAAGACGTTGGGTTAAGTGTGAACGCGTGTTTTTTGCGAGCACCTCCGCATTATATGCGTGGGGGTTGAAGCCGACGTCTGCAATCTTTCAGGTTATACACATGTATACATAAACGGCCGCCCAGGAGGCATCATATTACTTTCAGGCAAAAGTATAAAAATAGCCTTATAAAAATTTATAAAAGCATTTCGCTTACAATGAATTACATATCACTCAAACATAATATTTTTTGAGCACTGGGTCTCTATCAAACGAGCACCCTCAAGAACTTCTTCAAAGTAGTGCTCAGCAGCCCTTCGACCTATGGCCGAATCCGCTGCAACAGTGGTAGCATCCATCTCCGCCCAGTATGCCTTAACACGGGCAAAGGCCATCCGTGCGCCCTCTATGCACGCCGACCTCTTCATCGCATTAATGCGCGGCACCACGTCAAGGAACTGCTGCACCAAGCTGAAATAGCTGTTCGGTTTTGACCTTTCCGGCCATAGCTGATCCACAACAGACCTCATGGAGAGTCCGGACAACCTATTTAGTTCGGCCCATTCGGCTAATTGGTCAGTCAATGAAAGCGGAACGCTCGGGAGAATGGAATTGTCTCCAAAACAGCTGGTCTACTTCACGGTCCGTCTGACCCTGGAAATACTTGGCCGCATCGGCAGCGCTCGCCGCCAAATCCATATATACATCCTCCGAACTCCACAGCCGATCCAGAGGGGCATACCGTGGATCTCCGAACTTCCTCCGCAACATAAAGGATTTCCCAGCTACAATATCCCCGGCTTCCCGCAGCTCCTCCTTCTTTGCCCTCATAGCAGAGCGGAGGTCCTTTTCGTCGCAGCAGCCTTCTCAAGGTCCGATGCCTTCGCTTGGTTTTCCTTTTCAAGAACCCGGCAACGGTCGGCGGCGGCTTTTAATTCTATGGCCATCTTGGCCATCTTGTCTCGGCTCTCGCCATGCGCGGCCTTCTCGGCTTGCAACTCTTCGGCCGCCTTCAAAGCAGCCGCATTACCCAACCTCGCTTGTTCCTTGGCTCGGGCAAGTTCTGCCCGCAAGGCTTCAACAGTGGCAGCTCCATCTGCAGTCACAACATATTAAAGATACTGGCATCATGCTGCTCTTACTATGTGGCGTTTACCAGATAATGACACTTACCCTGTGCCTCGTCAAGCCTTTTGTTAACAAGCTCGATGTCGGCGTCTGCCGCATCCAACTGCCGTTCTAAATGGGCAAACTCGCTAGTCCGGCTAGCCACCGGAGCTTCCATCACCTGCACATAGAGGCAGTATGGTTATTACCTGGGAATATGATCCTCTGTTCGTCGTCGTTTCCGACGACAACCAGAGTCTCAGGGGCTACTATCTACACAGGGCACACCTAGCATGTGCAGGACTATCATACATTCTTTTACGTACCTCAAAGCCTGTCAGTAGACTCATAAAAGCTTCATGCAATCCGCTTTCGGCGGACGATATTCTCTCCATCACCGTATTCATCAGCACACGGTGTTCATCTGAGATGGCCGCTCGCCCCACCAACTCCCTCAGAACATCCGATCGCACACTAGACGGTGCCGGACTCTTTTGTCTGCTCTCTTCGGGAGCCGGACACTGGGAGCTTCGGGGGTCAATGGGATTATCTTCTGGCCTCACCGGACTCGGAGAGGCCCTCCGCGACGACACTTCAGGGTCGCCCGCTTTCCGGAGCGGAGGAGTCCGGAGGAGGCGTTTCGCTCTCCATCATCTCTGGAAGAAGATCCCCCGAAGACGAGCTCATTTGAGAGGGGCTAAGGCCCGAACTGCAAAGATATATGCGGTGGTTATTTTCTCAGAAGAAAAAGATGGCATCTGTACTATTAAAGTATTTCGGGTCACTTACGACTCGCGGGAGAATTGATCCCCCCGCGGACTTTGTGCGGCAACAGCGCCCCCCAAGGTAGGACCCTCTGTGGGAGACTTCTTCTCCCGTTTGGAAGCTTCGGCTTCCGAATCCCCGGGCGCAGTCCTTTTCCTCTTCTGGTCGTCTTCCTTCATGGAGACGCTCGCTCCCTCGGTTAGAATGGGCAGCGTTGGGGGCCCGCGTCCGCCCGTATTATCCTCCACAGTATCTTCCTTCAAGGGCTCCGGGCAAGGTGCGGTCTGGAGCATCTTTTCCAATACCGGATTTTCCAAACCCTCAGGGAGGGGGGCCGAACACCGAATCAACTTCGCCTTTGTTAGCCAGTCCTGGTCAAAAAGCGAACTCTCAGAAATAACTTCGTAACAAAGGAGAGATAGTATGTTCGGCCGAAGATGCCTTACCTGTTCGGCGGCGCGGTTACTACTCAGGCCCATGTCCTCGGTGATTTCCAGACACTCCACTTGAGGTCCGAAGAATGACTTGTACATCTCCTCGTGCGTCAGGCCGAGAAAATTTTGAATGACACGCGGTCCCTCAGGATTGAACTCCACAGGCGAAGAGCCGACG